>NC_057807.1:571400629-571401170 GCF_018294505.1 Triticum aestivum
GATATACTAGGAACTTAGTTGGGTGCCAATTTTGTCGTTGTGAAGGTGTTAGCTGTTGTGGAGGGGGGCGGAGAAGGTGACGGGGGAAGCATGTCGATATACTAGGAACTTGGTTGAGTGCCAATTTTGTCGTTGTGATTCCGAATGATGATGACGTGTGAGGGGAGATTTTTCGGGGACGTTTTTGGTGCCTACAATGTGGCGGGATATGTGGGCTTTTTTACCGGTGGTGCTAGATTTTGCAATCTATCAGCTTTTGTTTATATTTTGATGATACTTTCTTCAGTCCAATTATTGTTATTGATGAGTTAATTTTTTTTCTTTTATCCATTATTACTCGACTTGCTAGTGAGAAAGCTAGCCGGAGAAATTGGAAAATGTACATTAGAAGGCATATTCTGAGTATAAGAACCTAGTTCCATTTGTGTTTTCACAAGTCTGCTACTCTGCTTATAGGGCCGCCAGTCGGTTTATGTCCTTTTCACCCTGTACCCGTAGTATGTCTCGAGTGTGATCATACACGGCGGCTTTTGAGAATGCA